>NC_064858.1:31434937-31474937 GCF_024139225.1 Suncus etruscus
TTTATTTTTTTTAATTTTTTTTTTCAAACAATGCTTCTTTTTGACCTTTCCCAAGGAGAAGCTCCACTAAGCAGCATCAGTGCTTGCTGAACGGCCTCCACCTGCATCGCTTCTTGGAGAAGGTAAGTACCTCGCTGGGGACCCCCCAACATTCAGCTACAGCGGCTTACTCCGGGCCCAGGGATTGTGGGTGCGCGCGCGCCTCTGTGTGTGTGTGTGTGTGTGTGTGTGTGTGCGTGGATTTATTTTTTTCTGCCACCGCAGCCTGGTTGCAAAAACTGCTGCCACCACGCCAGCTGCAGCCCCGGCCCCCCACAGAGCCGCAACTTTCGCTCTTGCTCTAGAGTCCCGGGGTAAAAAAAATTTTTTTTTGCGGGGGCTTCGTTATTTTTATAATAATCATCAAAACTGGAGGACTGGAAGAGGGTGGGCTGGGCTGGGCAGCCTTGAAGCAACGGCTCAAGTCCGGTACAGATTATAGAGGCAAAGTTCAGCCCTGGCTGCAGCGTTGCTTCTTTCTGTGTACCCCCTAACTCCCCGCCAAGAGGGGCTGCTGGGCGGAGTTGGGCTCTGGGACAGGATCGCAGCTGCCCACCCACCCGAGGAGAAAGGGGTTTAGACCTGGGTGGGCTCCCGGCTCCCTTTCTTACTTGCAGATAAATGTGCCCCCTCCCAGAGTTGAAAAAGACCCCCCCCTCCACTTTTCATTCTTTCTGACACTTCTGACCCTTCTCATGTGGCCACCTTGACCAAATCCAGAAGAAAAAAGTGACTGTGCGTGTGGAAAGAGGGAGCGAGGGTAATGAGGGGTAGATGAGATATAGGGAGAAGTGGCCCAAAGCAAAGCTAGAGGTTCCATGGACTTCAGTAAGGTGCCTGGGTTCTTTCATAGGCTGAGCTGCAAACCGTTTCAGCACATTTTTTTTTTATATATATACGGAGAGGAGGTTACCCAGATTGCTGTTATGAAATACAAGTCAGATTTATTATCCTTTTTTTTCATATTGAACATGATCTGCTATGCTAACGCTGCATGTGACAGTTTAATCAAATCCATTTGTTACCACGAAGCTAAAAGGGGCCGCTGGGATTTTTTTTTAGGATTACGGGCAGAGTTAGGGAAGCATGTGGCTTTGTCATTCGCCATCATTTGCACACTGCGAGGGTGTGTGTGTGTGTGTGTGTGTGTGTGTGTGTGTGTGTGTGTGTGTGTCTGTCTGTCTGTCTGTGTGTCTGTGTGTGTCTGTGTCTCTGTGTCTCTGTGTGTGTCTCTGTGTGTGTGTCTGTGTGCGCGCGCGCCCCAGTCTTGTCAGGCTGCCCGCGTCCCTTCCCCCCACCCCCTGCCGCCGTTCCCGACCTGCTCCCCAAGTGGCTTCACAATAGTTGGTCCTCAAGCGGTGCAGGCTGCATCCCAGCCCCAGGTTCGCACTTGAACTCAAAAAAAGCCGGGAGTCCTTTCCTCTGCTACCTCTGGTCTTGGGGCTCAATGCGAAGCCGCTGCAACTCAGGCACGCCTAAGCCAACTCATGCAGAAAAAGGAGAAAAGTTTTGGTAAGGTTAACCATCTATCATACATGGCACTTGCCAGCACTCGGCACTTCTTGGCTGGCTCCAAAAGCCTTCCTGATCTTCCTTCGCTTTTGTGTCTTTTTTTCTAACAATTCGCAATCTCATGGCTAGAACTGCTCGCAAAGACTGCTGTTTTAAACCAATTAATCTTGCTAGGTGCAACCAATACGGCTTACATTCTTTTGCAAAGCGTCCCTGTGTGGCTTGCAAAGACACAACCACAAAAGGTTGGAGCCTAAACTCCGCAAGGGATGCTTTGTTAAGAGTGGATGTGTGTTTTCTTTCTTTCTTTCTTTCTGCTTCTTCTTCTTCTTCTTCTTTTTTTTTTTTTTTTTTTTTTATTTTGCATGTGAGCTGCATCAAAATTGAACTCAGTCTTGCAAATCTCTTGTTGGCCTTTGCCAAGCACTAGCACTTTGCTGCCATGGTAACTGTAATTAAACTGATAAGAGTGGAAAAATGTCAGTATCTCTGAGCCTTGCAGCTGCATTGGAGAAAAAGGAATCAAATTGGTTCCCAGCTCCATTGCTCAAAAAGGGGAGGGGTGGTGGAAGGATGGGGAGGGGGTTGGGAGTTGAAGGGGCAGAACGGAGTTAAGCAGCTCCGGAGCCTACGATCTGGGGACATCTATTTGCATTGTTGTCCCTTAGGGGGGCTGCAGCCTGTAGGGATGCTTTGGGCCAGTGAACAGAGAGAAACAAGCTTTTAGGCCCAATCCAGTTTTCCAGTCGGGGCTGGGGGTTGGGGGCTGGGGAGAAGATGTGGATGGGCTATAAGAGAGAAAAAAATCTTTTGTTTGGCACCTCTTGGCAGAACTAGGGCCATGTTGGCCAAATTCTTTTAATCTGTGTCGCTGCTCCCAGCTGTAGAACCTGCATTCCCATTTTAGCATCTTCCTGAGACACCTCATCTCTGCCAACCCCCTTTATGTATTCCCCCTTCCTGTTCCTTCTCCCAAATTGTTCTCTGTGAATCTTCCGACAGGGACAAAGTGGTTTCCATTCACTCTGCATAGTTAGTCCAAAAAATATAAAAGACTGTTTCTAAGTGCTGCAAATCTTTTATTATGATTATTTTTTTAAGCCCCTGTGTGTTGTGGAGTTGTGGTTACTTTGTTGTGTTAACTACTAAAGCTGAGACTGCTCGGATGAATGGCACAGAACAAGGGAACATAATGGAAGCAATCAACCGTTAGGCCGCCTCACAATGCAATCCAGGCAATTAAAAGCTCACCAGAGTTTAAATGAAATGGTTCTACTTATTTCTGCACAGCACACTGCACAGGCTATTATTTATGTCTTTTTTTTAATTATGATTTCCCTTAAACTGTCAAATAACTCAGAATGGCAGGGTCTCAGAGGCAATAAGAATTTCCCTCAGAACAATTTACATGCCAATCTAAAACTAGTTATGAGTCCTGATGTGCTATGAGCAACTTGTGAAATGTTCCTTAACTCTGATCATATAACTTCCCAGACGCGTTCTGTGGGATGGTGAGAGGTGGCGGTATGGCAACGTGGTGGCTAGGAGATCGTTCTTTTTTTCCTCAGCTGTTAACTTGTAGAGATTTGCGAAGATTTCCTTTTCCAGAAAAAATAGGTGATGAGGTCCTCCAAGAGACAGTACCAGGATGGAGTGCAAAATTTCAAACTCCTTTTCTGCCCAAGGCCAAACAGAATGTAAGAGTTTCCAATATTAATTGGCCTCTGAGTGCTAAATTAAAATGTCAACACAACAAAAACATTTTGTGAAGACAAACAGGGTAGTGTGACTTGTGCCAAATGTTGGTTATTCCCTCCCTCCTTCTGTTGAAAAGCATTGTGGAAAAGAAAAAGCAAAAAAAATTAGCTGACCTTCTAGGCTAGAGGAGAGTGATTGCAACTAAAAAAAAATACAGCTTAGCCACAATTAAGAAGGATTAAAAAAAATCTTTTTTTCAGCTTTGTGATAAAAAAGAATAGCCTTATAAGTTGAATAGTTAGAATAAGCACTATTGATATATTCTGAATGGTTTCAGTAACACAGATCATAATGTCATCTAGCAGATTCCCCCCTTCTCCTAAATATATGGTTGGGAAATACTTCGGTATGTTTTACATGTAATTAATGGACTTTGTGGCTTGTGCAACTTGACTAGAAGAGGGTAACTAAATTCTGATCAAAGAAACTTCATTTGTTAGATTCTAGAGATTGAAACTTAGCAGGGCAATCAAGGATTTTGCTAAATCTACATTAAACCCTCAGCTCCACCACACACTCACAAAAGGAACAGAAAACCAACTCAGGGGAGCCTACATGCTCTTGCGTGTTCTTGTAAGGTACAACCCAGCTGCTCAACCTTCATCTCGACAACCCACAGCTATGCAGAAACAGCCAAAGAACAGCCACCTTGTTCCTTCTATTTCCCTGCCTGCTACAGTCCTCTGCTAAAGAACATAGTGATACGGTCTTCTGTAATGCAATTCATGTATGATTTTCAACTAGAGAAGTTTTCCAGTGCTGAGTGTTTGGGGTCTTGATGTGCCTTATCAGTGGGATTCAGAGACGGAAGGTCATGGAGTGGCAAATTCTTAGCAAGAGGAAACTGGAGAAGACTTTTTCTGTTTTAGAGGAGTAAAACCTGCAGAAAAGGCCCCAGATTAGTTTGGTATAACTTCCCTTGAAATTGCTTCAAGTGCATGCACATTTGGTGTTTGAGTCTGAGTTTCAAACTTTAGGACTGGGGAAAGGAAACTTAATAGAACTCCAAGCTCCCCGGAACTTAGCAAGAACATCAAGTCTGTTATTTTAGCAGCACCTTTAACACTTCTATGGCTCTGGGTCTCTGGATCCTCCTTTGTAAAATGAGGAAGTTAGGAATCAGTGCCTACCATATTTGTAGTGCTTAAAGTGAGTTACTTGATAATTATGAAGTTTTAAATAGTTGGTTATGCTTTGAAAAAAAAAACCCAACTTGTATTGACCAGCTTATAAAGAATAAAATCAAAGAAAGATAAATGTTATTTCATTGGGAAAAAATGTCAGTCCAATTGTAAAATTCATAGAACCCAGGAAAATTCCCAATGATGAAACCATACCTAAAATATACATGTATGTATATATTTCCTGTGTCAGGTACAGTATATATGACATAACATTTGTAGATCTATATCTGCATCATTTTCTATATATTTAGAACTTGCATTCTATTTTTCCCTATAAACTGACAAGGATATGTTTATGATAATGCAGGTCATAATCACGTACTTTAGTTATAAATAAAACAATGTATTTAGTGATTTGGCATTAACAGAGGCACTAAGGTGTGCTTTTGTTGTTGTTCAAGAAGGGGTATTTAAAAGAGCAAGGGCACAGAATGAAGTATTTAAATACAAGCAAATCAGGACTTGTGATATGATTATATATGATCTGGAATGGACTGTGAACTTAACTCCCCTACCTGGTAAATTAGTATACTCCCTAAATCATCAAGCACATAAGAAGTGAAATTTTACAGGACAGAAGAAAACCCGTTGTTGATTTTCATTGATCATTTCCACACCCTAGTTTGTTAAAGAGCTTTCTTTTAAGGTTGTTTGCCTCACATTTTCTCTTTAAGGGAACTGCTCTGTGTAATAAATGGGGACACTGAAATAATTCACTGTGACTTAATTCTGAGGAGGATATGGTCAGTTTACATTCAGCACCAATTCCTGAGGTTCATTTCTTACATGTGACTTTAGGGGTGGCTTCTAGAGACTCCTTCAAGTTTGAGCCTTTTGTTTCCAAAATGCAGTTGGATTTTATGATAATATGGAAATGAATGAAAATTGAAAAGTTTCCCTGCTTTTTTTTTCCAGAAGGCGGTATTGAAAATCAAGTGTATTTGAATGTCTTTTGACTGTTTTCCTGGAGTTCCAGCTCTCTGTTTTGTTTTGTCTTCCTTTAGGTATACAAATGCTCTCAGTCCAGCCAGACACCAAGCCGAAAGGTTGTGCTGGCTGCAACCGAAAGATCAAGGACCGGTATCTCCTAAAGGCACTGGACAAATACTGGCATGAAGATTGCTTGAAGTGTGCGTGCTGTGACTGTCGTTTGGGAGAGGTGGGATCCACCTTGTACACTAAAGCTAACCTTATCCTTTGCCGCAGAGACTATCTGAGGTAGGAATGAGTCTTGCACACCAGTGATGACTGGATTCCATTTAAAGCAATTTTGTAACTGTGTGTTTTTTGGTTTGTTCCCATTGCTTACTGCCGACACAACTGCCAGATAGATACTGACTTGTCAGCCTTTACTATGTCGCCAGGTGCCTGCTATTCCGTGCTCTAAGCACTGGCTTCTCAGTGCTGTCTATAGCTGATCTGGATACTTAGAATAGGTTCTAGACCAAAACTGCCTGTTTCATGTCAAAAATGTTTGTAATGAATATACAAGCTTTATTTTTAGAGCCTAAGGGATAAGGTAGGCTGGACACAACCTGAAGTTGTTCATCTCTCTGCTTCAGATTTGTTCAAGTGAGTTTAACAATTTTTCACTGGAATGTATTAGCATATGTACGGTAGAGTTGGAAAACTTTCACCAAAAGTGAATATACTAGCGGCCCCTCTTAACACTCTAAGGTGGCCAAAGCAAAGATAACATTGAGCAATCTGCCAGCAGCTTTCGGAAAAATAACAAAGATCTCCATCATTTTGGGGGGTAGCCTTTCTCCAAACTGGGTAATTTCAGGACAATACAGGTTTTCTTGCTTATGAAGCCATGAAGTGAACTAAACATGTTTCTGGGCATTTAGTACCCAACACATGAACTATGATTTAAGAAGCATGACTTGGCTTGTAAGGACTTTTGCAGTTCAGCTGCAAATTACTTACTAGTAAAATAGGATCTATAAAATTAAAGAAATGATAGATGGCATCATTTGGGTTTTCAGATTTAATATGATTAATCATTTTTTCACATCTGGCACTTAGCAGTTTATTTTGAATTTTCTCCCTGATGTGACCAACTTTATCAGCCATCATTCCTTCACCTTCTAGACTTTTGGGGAGGTATGTTAGAGGAAAGAATGTGCTACTTCTTAGTCTATAGTTCAGTTACTTTCCATCCGATCTAGTCCGTGCATATAGAAATATATCATTTGATTAATGGGAGTTCCAAGAAGGTGAATCCAGAATTGTTTATCAATTTCTGCTCTTTCCCCTCTTTGTACTGCCTCAGCTGACAGCCTCATGACTAATTGTAACCACTTGTTACTTCTTTGTGTTCCAAGAGCACAGAATGCATGCAAGGTGCCAATGATGGGAAGTAGTTCTGAGAGCCAAAATTTCCTCATTGGTGGTGGCACAACTCATTGAAATGCACTTATTGCATGAATTAATTTAGAACTCTGCAGTGGCTGAACTTTCTTCTTGGAAATATTTTTTTTTCCCCGGCTCATTCTAAGTGAGTAGCTTATTTCCAAGGAAAGTGTTGTTACTTTCTTTTTTACTGGTATCATATCCTAGTTTGCTTTATCTTTATTAACTGACAGTCACAACTATTTATAATTTAATGTTAAGTTGTTTGTTTGGGGCTACAGGAGGTTATCCTCAAGGGCTACTCCTAGCTCTTTGCTCATGTTTGATTGTACAAGGAGATGTATATAGTGTTAGAGAATTGAACCTGGGCCTCCCCCATACAAAGCATACACTTAGCATGTTGAGTTATATCACTAGTCCTAATCACAGTTTTTTTTATACTTTATAATTTTTTTTTATTTGGTCACAATTTCAACATCTGAAGTTGGCTCATGTGGCAACACTTTTTGAACAAGTTTATATAGTTTAGGCAAGAGGAAGATATTCGAATAAGCAATACAAATAAGAGTTAAGAAAAAACATGCTTTGGAATTTTTTTTTTAGTCTTTTGGCGGTTTTCTTAAAATCAAACATAAATTTGCCAATGAAATACCTTGTGCAGCTATCATTCTAGAAGCAAATCGAGATAGTAATCACAACAGTTCTGTTTTATTCTTCCTTGTGGTAGTAAAAATAGGATGCTCAACTAGCATTGAGTCTTAAATAAGTGTTCTATTGAAGGGAACTTATCAAAATATTAGAAATCCTTATCTTCTCTCAGAGGATGTGCTGCTTTATTTGTGATATGTTTAGTTACTTTCTGATAACGCCATCTATAACATTAATGCATATTGCCTTCTTTGAAAAAAAATCTATGAAACTCCAGCCCTGATTGACAATACTGTACATTAATTTCTCAGAGTTCAGTTGTCTTAAATTGGTCATTACCACAGTAATGGCTAGCTGTTATTTTAACAACCAGAGTGATTAACATTTCAAACTAAATTGTTAGCAGCAAGTTTCTCCTTTGCTCAAACTAAGGAAGGGCTTGGTGTCCCTAACAGGACTCCTTTGGCAGCTAGTAAGTTATTCATGAACACTTTAAAACTGCTAAAGTGAAATGGGGGTTGGTACACGTGTAAAACATTGCTATGTGTTATGGATTATGTTTCAGGTGTCATTTTGAGTTCATTTATAATGTGTGAATCTCAGTGAATTTGTATCGAATGCTCAGCAGCATTATATCTCTGGCAAACTTCATTCGGATTCTGCATATCAAAAACCGTCAAGCAAATTTTATTTACAAATTCAGTTCTTCTCAAAATGCTTATTGAATGCCTACAGTATTCTAGACATAATGATTTGTTACTAGGCAAAATTATCCAAAGGAAAAAGACAGGTAACCCTAAAATTGTTACTCTAGTTGTAAATTGTTGGGGTAGTTGTCCATCAGTTACACAAATCTGTAATATGATCAGAGAACAAGTAGTATTTGGTGTCTGTTTTCCAGAGTTTTGAGTAATATTTTCATTTCCCTTCTAGGTCCACAATTTTCTTTTTTTGTATTTAGCACAAGCAATCCTTATTTACTTAAATCCTATTAGAAAGTGGTTTGATTTTAGATTTGGTCATTAGGTTAGATCATTTATTTTTGGCATCAAGTCATTGTACATTTGCATTTCTCTGACTATATTACTCGGCATTTAAGAATATGGAAGCATGATAAAGGAAAATATTTTACCTGGATTGGTTAACTATTGATATAAACATTACTGTGGGCTGGATAATTGAGTCCTATGAAAAAATAACTGAAATATTTTTGTCAGTTGTATTTGACTCCTACAACTTCAACAAAAAATAAAACTAAACCCACTTTGATGCCAGGGGTTGAAGTTCTTACATTTTTATTTTTGTTACTTTACATAGATAGTGATTGTTAGAACATGATTTTTCAGTTCTATAAATTATTTATACATAAAATTAGGTCATAATATATTTTAAAAATCATGCAATGAATTATGGTAAAATTGGTTTCTTTCTAATTTTTTTCTTTGACACACAACCATACATTTAAATGAAAAGATTTTAGTTTATGTACAGTTACATTGGTTAACAATGAAATTGATCGCTTTCCATAACTGCGCTAGTATAATATATTTTATTTTTCTGTAGACTATAAAATGCACAGATCTGATGACAGACAATTTACCAGTTTGGAGGATTATTCTGTCTTCAAAAACTCATTAAATAAAGGAACAGAAGGATTGACTTTTCAAAACTTCCTCTATTAACATGCTTTCTGACTTAAGCTATGAAGTCAATCTGCCCATCTATATTTATATGCCAAGACCTAGAATGTATCTGAAAAATGTATCCAACACATTTATAACTTTTTATTTTTAAAGTTGAATTTATGACAACTAACATAAGGATACATGTTTGAAACTTAAATTAGAGCTTGATAGTAATAGAAAGCCTTGAGTTAATGAAAAATTACTGTATAAAGTAGTGAAGTTAAATATTAATGGTGTTTTAAAATTCTTTTCTAAGATCTTATCAGCAATAGTTGGGCTTGGAATATATCAGTATCTATAAGTAACTAATGGACAATCAAAGTTTGAAAGTGAAGGCTTTGTTGCAACTATTAAGTGGCCAGAACTATGAGAAAGAATAAGATATTCTTGAACTTAGAAGCAGTAAAGAATATGTAAACTTAGCGATCAAGGTATGGAGTGATATTTGGCATTTTTATTTTCTAAGACTACAACCTCTTACTCATGCTACATGATTTGTAGTGATTCACAATAGCCTGTTTATGTGTGTTTTAATAATCTATGAATGATATCTTACTAGAAAATGTATTCAAAGCTGTTTGCTGTGGTTTATGCCATAAGGCTACTTATAGTTTTTGCTTTATGAGAAGCTGAAGATGTCTTAAGTAAAATTTAATGCAATTTGCTATTTTTATATGAGGATGATTTATTTAAATTGAAACTATGAGGAAAGAGTGCTACTTCATGCTCCACCAGAGATGCCAATAATCAGAAAGGGTTTGAAGCTGCTATACTGCCTACAGATTTTATATCTTTAAGTCATAATTTTAAAATAGAAAATTAAGTTTAAGTACTACATAGAACATCTACCTGGTGCACACTGATCAAACATGTCACTTTTAAAATTTTAATGAGATTAAATTTGCATTTGTACATAATTATAGTCTTAAATAAATAAGAGTATATTTTCAATAGTATTATCTGACAATTCATTACATAAGTCGTTTATAATGCTGAATGAAATGATCATTCTTTTTTTCTTTTACTACCATCTTTTTAATATCATGCTTTTGTAAATATTTTATCCAGAAAGTAGTACATTATTGTTATTTAAAAGTATACCTGTTTTTGGGACTGGAGAATAGCACAGCTATAGAATGTTTGCCTTGCACGAGGCTGACCCAGGAGTCCTGGGTTCTATACCCTGCATCCCATATGGTCCCCTGAGCCAGGAGTGATTTCTGAGCACATAGCTAGGAGTAACACCTGAGCGTCACTGTGTGTGGCCCCCCCCACAAAAGTATACAATTTTTTATGGATTTGAATTGTGAAAAGTTGAATAAAAAACTCCTAGATAAATCATTTGCTCTATAAGCTTTATTTGAGCTTCTTAGTCCTTTGTTACAGTGATAGTTTTTAATATATTTAAATTTCTAAATTAAATTGGGGCATGTAATGAGATTAGTCTTCTGAAATACTGATTGTTCTTGGCAAAAATCTCAGTTTTGTAAAAAATGGAATTTTCAATTAATTTTTTTTGTTTATAACAATAAAGTAGTATTGAATATTATGTATAAAATTTTAGACTTTATATTGCTCAATAATCAGTACACATCATGAATAATAACTTTGTTCTATATAATACTTTTTAGAAGTACTGAAGAAAAATGGATAGATTCACACTGATTTCTTCACTTATGACTCCCTGCAATAATTTCTGTTAAAACTGTTGAATTTACATGTAGAATTTATTAGATAATATATAATCGATTTTTTATTTCTGTGACATGAGCCTTTGTCACTCAAATTGCACCCCCTAAGTATTAAAAATACAAAATTGCTTTACACATTTTTGTATCTTTATGACTTTAAACACATTTTTTATAAGACACGGAATACTTAAGTTAGATAGTTTTTACACATAAGATAGACAAGTTAGGCATACCTGACTTAGCAGAAAAATATTCTGTTTCTACAAGTATATTTAGGATTAAATGCCTCTGGAAGAACTACATTTGAGAATTGCCGAAATTGCTTATTTTGCACTTTACAAATACATAGAACTCTGGGAAAGAATCTCTATTTTTGGTTGCTCTTAGAGTATATCAAAGTAAGCCAGCACTTCATTTATAAACTTACCATTAACTTCCATTAAGTGACTAATAATAAATTTTAATGCTGTGTTTTGACTGCATAAACATAATTTATTAAGGAATATCATTTTCAGAAAGTTGCTGAAAGTAGTAATTTTGCAAATGGTTTTGATGAATATGTATTATAGAAATATATTATGTAGTTTAGTTTTGTGTCTCACATAAAAAATTATATGGCATCAACAACAAACTGTACCAACCTAAATTACTATTATCTTTTTTCTTCATTACATGTGAGACATAAAAATCTTATTTTGGTATTGATTTGAGGACATCTTTAGCTCTGCTTTTAAAATTCAAAAGTATAAACTGGAATCTCACTGCATTTTCAAAAATGTTAGCATTTCTTGTCTTTTTCAATAAATGCTAAATAAAATACATGAATTGTAAAATGCGTTATCAGATTTAAAAAAAAGGAATTTTAAAAATATACTATTAAAGTGCTCAGATAAAAATTTTGGGAAGGGGTCACACCCGGCAGTTCTCAGGGGTTTCTCTTGGCTCTGCACTCAGAAATTGCTCCTGGCAGACACAGACATATGGAATGCCAGGATTTGAACTACTTCCTGTTCTGGGTCAGCTGCATGCAAGGCAAATGCCAAACTGCTGTGCTATCTCTCTGGCCCCAAGTAACCAGAAATTTTAATAAGTTTGTGTTAGTCATGTTTCATAACCAGTTTACCTTCTTAATAGAGAAAGCTATTCTTATACCAATATTAGAAAATTTCCCATGTTCAACATTGAAAAGTAAACATGAGTATATTTGTAGATTGCACGTAGGGACTAGGATCTACACAACATTAAATGATCCTTTTTTGTTATACTGAGCTTTAACCAGATCACCATGATTTGAGAGCCAAATTCATAATACTATAGAAGGTGTACCTTTATTTCCTGGCTGTTTCTATCACCAATTCAGGTTGCTTCAGCTCTAGTAGAACTTATTTGATTCTACTCTCATAACATATTTTCATGATTAGCCAATATACTCTTCATTTTTTAGTGTATCTATAAAAATATATTTTGAAGTGGAAGTTCATACACTTGGAAGCAAGATATATGGTATTCAGAATTTTATTTGTAATTGTGTGTGTGTATGTGTGTGTGTGTGTGAGAGAGAGAGAGAGAGAGAGAAACAGACAGACAGACAGACAGACAGAGAGATGGGAGGGTTGGTAGAGGTAGAGGGATGGACAATGGTATTAAATCCAGTGCTTCAGCATGCAAAACATTTATTCTAGCCCTTCAAGCAATCTCTTTGGTTCCCTTTGTTGGCAACTTTAAAGCAATTATTTTTAGATGTTGGCTTATGTGTACATGGTGTATATATGCATGAATGTGTGTATGTGAGTTTATGTGTTTCTTCCCCCCCTATTATATTAATGGGTAATTTTTCTATAAAGAAAGTGAGACCTGAGCATAATTAATAATTGAATTATCACACATAATTACTGGGTAAATAGTCTGTTCACATTACTCACCTGTGCCATTTAGATTTTCTCCCCTGTATATCAAAAGTCCTTAAGAGAGGGGCCAAAGTAATAGTACAGAGGGTAAGGAACTTGCCTTGAAATCAACTGACTGAAGTTAGATCCCTGGCACCCCTATGGTGCCTTGAGCCCACCAAAAATGATGTCTCAGTGCAAAGTCAGTAATGAGCCTTTAGAACAGCCAGGTATAGCTCCATAATAACAAAAAACAAAAATAATTCTGAATACACTGTTTTTCACCAGAAACTATTTTGGACTTATATAGAGAATGCAAATCATGTTCTTAAATTTTTTCTGAATATTTTCTTTCTATATTGATAACTGGTTATTTATTTATTTATTTATTTATTTATTTATTTATTCGTTTATTTTGCTTGTGCTTTGGGTATCTTTCCAGGCTATGTTCAAGGTGCCCATGTCCAATTTACAACCATACAAGGCCAGATGGCTTTATAGTATTAGTTTTTTGGTAATTCAAAATATTCTAGCTCTGGATGTTACTAGTTTAAAATAAAAGCACACTTGAGATAAATAGTTAAATTGAAATAATCTGGTGCTTGTTTCAAATTTGGAAAATTAACATAAAGCTACTTGTATTGAGTTAGACTCTAAGGAATATATATTATGTTTCAATTTAATATTAAAAACTCTCCAACAAGACCACTTGGAAAATAAGGAAACCTTAGGAATTAAAATGTTATTTGTTGAGGAGTACACCAAAGCCATATTTACATAAGACTGTTATTACTAATGTACTATAGTCTATATTAAATCCATCCTATTAAAAAAGTTATTTTTAATAAAAAATATTAGATATGACAAAGATGAGTAAGATCACAAAGACCTTTATAAAATGTGTGAACACTAATTTTTTGTTGTTGTTTGCTTTTGGGCCACACCCGGCGTTGCTCAGGGGTTACTCCTGGCTGTCTGCTCAGAAATAGCTCCTGGCAGGCATGGGGGACCATATGGGACACCGGAATTCGAACCAACCACCTTTGGTCCTGGATCGGCTGCTTGCAAGGCAAAGGCAAACGCCGCTGTGCTATCTCTCTGGGCCCTGAACACTAATTGTTAATGGTATCTTGATATGCTACCAAGGAAAAATAAAGCCCCATTTTATTTTTGCTTTAGCATATCTATCAGTAACATTAATAAGGAAAAGCATATTTTGAACATTACTTATCAGGATAATGCCATTTTTCTTCTAATAGCAAATCTAATAGGTGTTTATCATACTTTAAATTGTTTTCTTTAAAAAAATTAAAGATTTGTCAGCTGGGATACTTCAGTAAATCTATACAGGTTCTATTCCTGGCATCACCTGGTTCCCTAGGCAATGCCAGAGACAGCCCTAGAGGCTCCTTATATAACAGGGTGTAGCCCTGGGATCATCCACACCACTGAAAAGATTCAGGTATCCCCAGTGACATGGGCACCATGGGTCTAGAGAGCACCAAATCTTCAGGTCATAGTATTGGATCTCCAGTTGGCTTTGAATCACTAGTGAGGTTCTGGATCTACCAAACATGGTTTAGAGACCCCAAACTCTCCCTACAAATATTAAAAATTTTAAAAAGTAATATACTTTGATATATTGCTTAAGTTTCACATATATAGATATGCATACATATGTGTCAAATTTAAGAATTATGCTTTAAAAATTATATAGTATTGAACTTGATGCTTGTTTTGTTTGTATCAAGTGTTTGATAAAATTATATCCTGATCTGTAGCTGTATAGTAGAATAGGTACAGCAAATAATTATTCTATCTCTTTTGTTTGAGTACTTATAAGTAAGGAAGGCAAATAGAAGAAACAATGACTATTTTCATTCCTTATTTGAGTGTATGTCCCAATTGACAGTTAGACTTATATTTACAGATGCGAAGTCAAACTATGAATTACTGTGAACATAATTTTACAAGTATTATATGTGAAGACCACTGAAGTGAGTTTATGTTTTTAAAGATATCAAACATTACAAGTTTTTGAATTGTCTTCAAACTTAAAAACTGCTCTTTTCTGTGGCCCTATGAAGAGAAAATACATTTATAGAGTTTCTGAGCTAGAAGAATCTCTCTTCTTTCTACAATACATCCTTGCCAAGAGGTTAATATTTGAGTTTAAAATTAGATTTCATGCTTTGCCATCTTTTTAGAAATTGAAAAATGAAACCATTCAGTCACTTAACAAATATTTGAGTGCTGATGTTATTCCTATAAATAATGAAGATGTAATATTGTATTTCTAATATATTTTATATAATATATAAACAAACTTATTAATATTTTACTATATAAAGAATTAAGCCATCAGTCTGGGAAATTTGGGAATGATTCAAAAGCAAACTATTAAGATTTCTATAATTGGTATAGTTACCATTAGTGCTAAATAACTAAGTAAAAAATAATATATGTTTATAGTCTAACTATGTCCCATGGGACCAAAATAGATAATGAGAAGATGTATAATTAGGAAAGATTAGAGAAATGTTAGAAGTCTGTGAGTCAGTAGTTCTATTATAAATAACTGAGCTTTGGTTGGATTTTGCTAAGTTACTAAGTTATCTTAGTAACTTGCTGGATGCTTGCATTACTTAATCTCTCATCATATAGACTGACTAGTAAACTGTCAGCTGAGGTAAAAATGACACCCCTTGCAAAATGCAGCTCTTGGGCCTATTTTCTCATTAAACAAATAGCATTGTTCTATAGTTTAAGTACAGCACAAAGCACTTAAATACATCACTAAATAAAATACAGAAATAGCACTTTACATTGTGGCCATTTACATTCTATTTGGAAGCAGACAATAAACCAAACAAGTCACAAAATATCAGTTTCTGATAAGCCTTACAAGAAAAATATAGCAGTGCAGAATTTGCATGTGTATGTATGTGAGAGTTAGTGGAGGAGAGAGAGTATGGATAAAAAAAAAAAAAAACAACAGAAGATGGGAGTGGAGGAAGTGGGATATGGACAGTTAAACAAGGTAACTAGAGGTGCTTATAGACACGCGGATATATGGAACAAACACTCGAGGTAGGAAATAGTTCTTGTGATGAGAACTTTCCTAAAGTGTTTACAGAAACTTAAGGGTGCTAATGTGGTTTAAGTGAGGGAAAGCAGGATTAGAAGCAGTCACTATTTGGTTCTCTGGGATCCCCTTAGACTACCTGAATGCCCCTATATTTTCAATTGCCCCTTCAGAAGAAAGAAAACTATGATGGAGAGCTGTTGTGAAGATTGTTAAGCTCGTCTTTTATGGATTGAATGCCATTTGGGACCAGAAAACGCTCTGCTAAATTGAATGGGATTATTTTTCATTCATGATTTACTGGTAGCTTTGGGGATGTCCTTTTGTTTGGTTTCGATGACAATCCTGTGAGATAAAGTAGTATTTGTGAGATGTGGCTCTCAAAATAGACGGTTCCTAATTCTCAGCCTCTCTACATATACCTACTGATCTTACTGGATGACTTACCTATGCTTGTAATTCTTAGGAAAGGCAAAGAAAGCTGTATCACTGAACTGGGGTTGTCAACACAACAAGGGAACACTTTAACTTGCCTTTATACTCTTTACTGACCAGGATATCATTGATTTCAACACTTTGCTACTAAAACTTGCAAAGATCAAGATTTCTCAAAAGCTTCTGATTTTTTTCTTTGGGGTTTGGTGTGGTGTTTACAGACTGTTGCTGATAACAATACTGGGGACCTCTACCAGCAGTGCAAGTATTTCTAGGACAAAACATTTAAAATAACATTTTTGTTCTAATTAGTGTGAATGTTTCCAAGCTGAGTACTTAGAAAAAATGCAATAAAAACAGATTGTTTTAGACTTCTTTAATCACATTTTTGATAAGATGAGGCAAATGTTACATAAGTATTATACTTATACTTCTATTTTTCACCCTTGACCTTGTCCGAGTTCACTAATTTTCATTTCCCATTAAGAGGACCTCAGCATTCATCATTAAAACTCAAAGATATGTGTTCTTATTTTTTATAATTGGGTTTTCATGTGCAAACTACATGTTTTTATTTGAAAATTAAACTTTAAATACAAATCAAAGCATTTGATCCTGTATTGTGTATTATGTGGTATGTATATATTTTGTTTATACATATGCATCACATAATGCATCCCAGAGAAGAACTGACTGAGAAGCTATGTTAAAGATTTTAATATTGGGGCTGAAGTGTTAGACCAGTGGTAGGGAGTTTGCCAACCTGGGATGGAGCCGGGTTTGATCCCCAGCATCCCATATGGTCCTCTGAACCTGCCAAGAGTGATTTCTGAGCACAGAGCCAGGGGTAACCACTGAGAACCACCAGGTGTGGCCCAAAGAAACAAAACAAAAAATAATTTAACCTTATAAAGATTAATAACTTGATGGAGTAAGTTTTGAATTGTGATTGTTTCTACTTCATGCACCAAAAATTCAAAACATACTCTCAGAGAGCTAGAGGATGCCAAATGTCTTTAAAAATTTTAATTAATACTTCTCAGATGTCCTCTGAACTTCCTGAAGACTTTTATTTTCTGTTCTTATTTCTCAAAGTCCTCCTTTTGTTGAATGGTTGTGATATCTATTATTATGGCCAGAAGCCTGAAGAAGTTGAAGATCTTTCCCAATCACTTTTTGATTCTTACTTTCCAAACTGGATTGCTTCGTTTGGTTTTATATATATAATTTCTTTACTGTGGTATAGGCAACATGGTTCCAACAGTGTTGTGTGTGTTGTTGTTTTTTTGTTAAGGGGGTCACACCCAGTGGCCCTCAGAAATTGCTCCTGGCAGACTTGGGGGAACACATGAGATGCTGGGATTTGAACCATCATCTGTCCTGGACCGGCTTGGTACAAGGCAAATGCCCTACACCTGTGCTATCTCTCTGGTCTCCTCTCCAATAGTATTACTTTTCATGGTCTTGAATAGTTAATCACCCCACTGCCAAAATGCCCAAGCCACTCCTTTCTTTGTTTTGTTTTGTTTTGTTTTGTTTTGGGGTCACACCCAGCTTTAGTACTCAGGTTTTACTCCTGGCTCTACACTCAGGGATCACACCTAGCAGAGTTTGGGGGATCACATGAGATGCAGAGGATGGAAACCAGGTCAGGAACAGCTACTTGCAAGGCTTACACCATACCCACTGTACATCTCTCTGACCCCATGCCCTCTATTATAAGAAAAGTCCTCTAGACTCGAGCTTACTACGATTTCTTATTTCAATAATCATGCTAATAATAAGTACTAGCCACTTTCTTTAGAATGACTATCAGTGATTAGTTGACTAAAACATGTTGTGTGCTTTGTTTGCTCTGCTAACTGTGGATTTTGAAAATGGCTTAAGGAAAAACTGATAGATTTTAAGATTTTAAATTAAAAAATATTCATATCGTTTTTGAGGATTTACCTGCCTTCTATAAAACAAAGACTTTCATTTTCCAAATTTTTTTCCAAATAGGCACAAATCTTCCTTCTTTTTTTTTTGTTTTTTTTTTTTTTGTTTTTTTTTTTTTTTTTTTGTGCCACACCTGGTGATGCTCAGAGATTACTCCTGGCTATGCGCTCAGAAATTGTTCCTGCTTGGGGGACCATATGAGATACAAGGGATTGAACCGTGTGCAAGGCAAGAACCCTACCACTGCACTACCGCTCTGTCCCTATATTCCTTTCATTTTTATTTATTTTTTATTTATTTTTATTTTTTAAAATGATCTATTTTTATTTATTTTTTATTTTTTTTAAATTATCTATCGTGATTACAAATATGATTGTAGTTGTATGATTACAGTCATTTTTAACACATACTATATATATGTTACTTAGTTATTTGGACAGATTGGGGCATACTCAGTGGTATATACAGATTGGCCACATGCTAAACATGTGCCTTGCCCACTGTACTATCTCTTCAGCTCCATATACATTATTTTTGATTTATTTGAATTATGCTTCTCATTATTCTACCACATACCATGTTTCCCCTACCACCAAACGATGTGACTAGTCAAAAAGTAGTAATAGATTACTATTGTGATGTATTAATTATTGTTTTTCTACCTTCTGAAAATATCTCCTTACAAAAAAAATATACTCTCACCATTTGTTATTAATTTCTTAAACATTTCCCAACTGAAATTAGGCTATATCAGATTCCTAGTTTTTAAACTTTTTAATTCAGAGGAGGGGAGGCTTGTGCCCTACCCAGTAGTGCTCAGGACTTACAGGGATAACTCCTACTAGTACTCAGGGAATCATATTTAATGTCTGGATTGAACCCTGGTTGGCTGCATAAAAGACAACTCTCTCCATTCCTTGAATCCTGGTTTTAGAGTATCTTAAAGTTAGTCCATATTTGAAGTCTGCCCTATTCTTCAACATTCTAGCTATGTGTTCATAAATAAGTTTCTCAACCTAAGCATCAGTTTGTCTGTAATTACAATATAAATCCACTGATCGTTGTGGGTATTAGTGAGAACGTAGGTAAATTGGTGAACATTGTTGCTGGCACCGAATTATGAATATATGTTAGAAAAGAGAAATTTCCTGTGGATCAAAAATGAGATAATTGGAACATAAACATGGGAAGATAAAAAAAGAAGATCAAGATGAGGTTCAAGAGTGATTAATATTTAAGAATATATGTAGATCTATTTACTGCTAAAGTAATATATTTTGGATGAATAAATACTTAAGTACCATGTATACCTAAAGTCAGGAGAAATATTTCATAATGAAGAGGATTGGAATCTGGACTATGTTAAGATTAAAAGAGTTTATATAAGTTAAGGGGCAATTTGAATCTTTTATTGAAGTTATTAGAAATTCTATTTCTTTGTAACTACAGAGGAGATTTTCTGAAAACCTTCTATGCCCACATTCTCATCGGTTTTACATTTAAAATCTCTGTGGTCTTTAAAGCATAATATTTAATAGCAATAGAATAGAATTATATATAAAAGTTTTTAGCTTACTGAATTTTTCTCTATAGTCTTGATTTTGAATCTTTCATTTAAGTGGCAAGTGTTTTGTTCCCTGATACTATTTTCATTGCTCGCTAAAGAGTCTGATAAGATTGATAGCTTTCTGAATAAATATTAGGTGCATATTCCAATTACATATATTTCCAAAATCCAGACTTCATTCCTTGTTCATTTAAAAAAAATTAGAGCTTGGGGCCAGAGCATTAGTACAGTGGGTAGGGCATTTGACTTGCACACAGTTGACCATAGTTTGATTCTTTTGGTGGGGGGGATTTTTTGTTTTGTTTTGTTTTTGGGTCACACCCAGCAGCACTCAGGAGTTACTCCTGGCTCTACACTCAGAAATCGCTCCTGGCAGGCTTGGGAGACCATAAGGGATGCCAGGATTCAAACCACCGTCCTTCTGCATGCAAGGCAAATGCCTTATATTCATGCTATCTCTCTGGCCCCTACCAAGGTTTGATCTTCAGCATCCCATATAGTCCCCTGAGTCTGCCAGGAGTGATTCCTGAGCACAGAGCTAGGAATAACCTCTGAGCACTGCTTGGTATGGTCCAATACACAAAATAAATAATAATAATAAATGTGTTTAAAGGATAAGATGTCAAATAAACAGAAATGTGATAATTTTTAGCGCATCCTAGGGACTGATGTACCCTAATTTGAAGTGCTCTTACTTTTTAATAGCTTTTTAAGCTTGACTGAAAGGTATTAGATAGTAATATATGTGAGTAAAAGGAAGGACATGCCAACACTTGAAGAAAGAGCTATGACAGAAAGATGTGGTAGTTTCCTGAAATTAAAGGACTTCCTAAGCCCAAGTCTTGCTTTGCTCATTTAATATTAAATCAAGGTTTTCATGAGAAATGTGGCAATATATGTAGACTCTTTCTAATGCAATCCCACAGCCATCTATTTACATTAATAGAAGGCAGGATTCTCTCTGTCCCCCCCCCCCACAGTCCCCTCTCAGGAGACTGTGAAATTTTAGACTGATAAATGCTAAGAAGAGAACCTTATGTACCAAAGGCTGTATTTACTGCATGTAATACATATCATTTTTGTCTCCTGTAGTGAAAAACACTTGTGTCATGCTGTTAAAATGCACTCTTGACAGACCAGTGCTTGCTATTATAGGGTCCATTGCTTAAAAAAATGATACACTGACAGAAATACAATTTAAGAAAATTTACACCAAGGGTAGTCGACCATGTAGGCTACTATTAAGGGGCCAAAACTCAAGGCCAGGGGTTTATTTTTAAAAAGAGGCACCATTTATTTGCAAGTACAGGCCAAGTTAAAAGGAGGAAAAAAATCAAACTTGAGTTTTCAGTGTTCTAGTTTGTACAAAATTAATGAAAGCAACAGTTCAAAATTAATGAAAGCAACAGTTCAATGAGATTTTATTACAGAAATATTTAAGTGAAACATTTTAAGAATGCTTTGGAATTTTTAAACAGTTATTTAGCATTTATAAAATGATAACACTACAGTGCATAACAAATTGTTAGCATTGGATCCTGGGCACACCCAGCGATTTTCTTAACTGTGTAGTCAGAGCTGGTTAATCTGAATCACTTTGTTCATTTCATCTGTGTGTGTATAGCTTATAAATATATTTGAGATTGACAGTCTGCCATGCCAACAATTACTTCAATTTAAAATGTAAGCTATTGTCCACGTACCTTTATTTATGGTCATAGTTTGGTTGTTAAAAGCATTGGATCTATAATAGGCCTTTAAAGAAGAAAAATAACCAAATATGAGATGTGAGTGAGTTGTTAGGTTTCAAGAGAGTACAGAATGTTCTAATGAATAAACTGTTAGTGAATAATGATACAGCATGTGTTTTTCGCCATCACATGGCTCTGTTATTAGGGGTAAAAATTCCATGAATTTAGATGAGATGTATTATCTAATTTTACCATTTTAAAAACAAATCTGGCATCCAGTTACAGTTGATGCCAACTGTGTATGGATTGTATGTTCCTCTGGGAGAGAGGTTACTAAAGCAATGCAATAAATTCACAAAATTCAAGGAGATTAACTCGGGTATCAGAGCAATAGGAAGACAAACCAACAAACAAACCTGGTATCTACCACTTTAGTAAATCACTAATAATAATAATCAATAGTAAAAAAAATCAATAATAATCTGGTATTCTTTACTCTGGTTGTCTGTTCAGTATCTTGTCTTGGGATGAGCTTGGGAGACATCAATCCTACCCCCCCCCCAAAAAAAAAGGATGTTCCAAGATAAAATAAATGTATATCCTCCAGAAAATTCAAATGGCCTGATCTGACAGTGATGCACAGAAAAAGCTTGCTCTGGAGAGAGAAGGAGATGCCTTTTCCAGGATTTGAGTGGTTCAGCTATGTGTTGTTCCTTGGACCTTGGAATGCTCGATGAAGACAGTAGCCACTCTGGCCCACCTATGGGGTAGTTTTCCATTAGTTCCTGTGTTTCTCTTGTCTCTTCTTATGTGGCTCCATCAAAGCATGCAGGCAATGCACTCTGTCACTGCCACCTCAAATGTTGCTTTCACATTTGATTAGGGAGAAGCTCCCAAGCAGTACTCGGAGGACACAGTGATCACTCCCAGTGAGATTCCATCCAACTAGTTGCATAGACCTGACCTTGTACTGCTATTTGGGATCACCAGAGCCACTGGGGTGACACTATTGATTATGGAGAATCATCTGATGTCAATCGTCAAACTCAAGATTTTTGCACACTAATAGCTTTGAGCTATTTCCCCAGCCCCTCAATTAATATATTTAATTATTGGTTGAACTTGATAGTATTTATATTACATTACCTAAAATCTGGATAATAAACTGTTTCTTCTGATAGATTTAATTTTATTCCATGAAGGTAGAGATAGCATATAGTCCCAGATTGGATGTGAACTAATAAAAAATTGATTTCTGGAGCCACATACGGGCCTTGATTCCTGAGCACAGAGTGAGGAGTTAAGCCCTGGGCATTGGGAGGTGTGGTCCCCAAAGAAACAAACTAAAAAGCTCTGATAACTGAGTTGAAAGAAACATATGGTAAAATTATTTAGTCTAAAATTATATGTAAAATTTATGTGGATTTGAATAGTGTTTGGAACAACATGCTGTTCTCTTTATGCAGCATGAAAGATCTATATAAGAATGCATCCTTAATTTTCAGGTAACTTTTTTTCTTGTCATCTAATTACTTAGTACAATTTAATTCCATTTTCTTAATATGAGCATGTGGGTCTGATTATTTTAGTTAGTAGCCAATAACTTAGTTTTGATGCATTCTCGCCTATGCAAATTAAATAAACTGAATTTTTTTAAATTTTATTTTGGGCCACCCCAGTGATGCTCAGGGGTTACTCCTGGCTCTGAGCTCAGAAATAAATCCTGGCTTGGAGGACAACATGGGACACTGGGGGATTGAATTGTGGTCTGTCCTGGGTCAGCCACATGCAAGGCAAATGCCCTATCACTGTGCCATCGCTTTGAATAAACTATTATCCCAATAATGAATAAAGCATAAATTACAAACTCCTATTATTCTGTAGTCTCAAGTTTAGGGAGATGAAATGAGATAGTGAGCATTACTTTCCATCAAAAGGGAGTGGAGTTGACTTCAAGCCCACTAGACCATGAGAATTTGAGCCTTGCTATGCTCATTTTGAATTAGATATTTTGTTTTTAATTGAAGTGACATTACATTACAATATTAAAGGTCAAATTTGACCTTTAAGTGAACTCACATATATTGACAAATTATAATGAACTAATCCTTACATGGTACATAGCCCACTGACATATCAGATCTTCATAGACCCCAAAGGTTCTAATTTCTAACCTATTACTCAGTTACTTGGTACTTGAAAAAGGAGCATCCTGAATACTTGCAATATAGATCACCGTCATTCTTCATCCCCAGGCATGGCTCTGCTTCAAATTATCTATTTAAAGATTTCTAAATCACTGAAATGAAATAATTTCACTGATCAAGAGTGAATTCCAATAAAGAGAACTAGATTGAGAATGCAGTGTTAGGAGGTGGGAAGAAGGCAGTCTTGAAAAAAAGTTATTTTTGTCTTGTCTTGATTATATTATCCCTACAATTTCCCTGGGATTATGGATGATATTTTATAGGGCTGTTAATTCCACAAAGGTAAGATATCTGACATCATACTTTTTTTTCTGGATAGGGAGATATTTAAAGCTTTATGTTTGGGGCTAACTCCCTGTGCTGCTTGGGGACCTTGTGGTACCAGCGATCAAAGCAGAGCTAGTGCCTCAACTTTCCAACCCTCTCCACTCACTAATGCAAGATCCTTCTTCAACAAAAGTCATAAAATAGTTATACAATCTTTTACCCGAATTGTGGCTATTGTAAAAGGCATAGAACTGACTAGACTCTTACTCCAGCATTATTTTGTGCTATGTACCTTTTCTTTACCCTCTACTCCAAGGAGTACGTACAGCTTCTTGTTCTTAATTTTAAAAAATTTTTACCCCAGGAATCTCTATAATAATAATATCCTGTCTTCTCATTTACAATAAACTACTTCAGGGTCCTAACTGATAGTACTGTATGTCTGATGCATACTTTGCCTGTAGACAGCTTGGGTTCAATCCCAAAACCTCATATGGCGCCTCGAGCCTGGCCAAAAGTTATCCTGAACATAGAACTAGAAACAAATCCTGAGCACTTCTGGGCATGGCCCCCAAACCATCCAAACAAAATTTTTTAAAGACATTCAGCATTCCAAAATATGTTAATATTCCCCTGATTAGGTTAAATTTATTAGAATTTTCCCCTGCCTAGCATAAACTTTCATGTTCTCCCACCATGCCTATCTTTTTATCAAGACCCCACTTTGACCAGTTTACATTAGTATATTACCACCTCTTTTCTGCACCCATTGAACATATGACTTAGAAATACTGGCTACAAAAAATAAAAATTAGTGAGTGATACAACCACAATTAAGTATTTTCTTCTCTTATCTGGTCTTAAGAAACAAGCACAAGCCTGCAAAATGTCTCATTCTCAGTAAATACCTTTGCTGCCTTCTTCAAACTGAAGGTGACAGGCTGATAGAAACCATATTCTTGGCACTACTTGATATCTACTTTTTCATTTTTCTTTGATGTTGGGGACACACTGGAATGTTCACAGGACTTACTTTTGACTCTATACTCAGGGATCACTCCTGGAAGTGCTCAGGGAGCATATAAGGTTTCTGAAAAAATGCAAGACCAGTCATGTGCTAGACGAGTGCCCTACCCACTGTACTGTAACTCCTTCCCACATTTATCATCAACTCTTTTTCACCTTTGTAGATAAGGTGTTTTTTTTCCTCTGTGAGGCCAATGTTTCATCCTTGTCTCCATTTCCTCCAGCACCTACTGAGTCTACTTTTTTTCAGATATCCACCTTTTTATTATTTATAATCTCTTTTTGTTCTCTCTCTCTCTCACTCTCTTTGTGACTACTTAAGACTTCAGGAGGTTTGCCTTGCATGTGGTAGGCCCAGGTTTGATCCCCAGAATCCCATATTTCCTGAATAGACTAGGCTTAAACTTTTTGAACCCTGAGTTCAGAACCAATAATAACCCCTAAAGCCCCACTAAGAGTGACCCCTGAGCACAGAGCCAGGAGTGAGCCTTAAGTACCACTGAATGTGACCTCAAATCAAAAAAAAATTTAGTGTTCAGAAAGGAGAAATTTAGACTTCAAGTATATAAATATTATTCAATTATTTTATTCCTTAAGTGTTCTAAAAGAATACTGTTCCTCATCATACCCTTAAATTCTCAAATTGCTTTGTTTCTTGATATGTTGGGATGTTTATTCTACCTTGTAACTACTGACAGTTTTCTCCCTCATATTTAATTGCTAAAACCAATGGACATTTCCTTATAAACATCCTTAATAAATGTTTCCTTAACAAGCATCTTAGAGTTCCTTTTATCAGTGCTTACACTCATTTTTATGTTTGTTTATGTTTTGGAGTCAGTGGACATCAAATTCAGATGATGATAGCAGGTATTTCTTGGGAATATAGCCTAGTACAGACACTGTCAGGAAGAGGGACTGTAACAGAGGTGGGATAAAAAGATATAAGGTACTTTTGTGTACCTTATAAATTATGGAGCATTTTCCGTACATGGGAAACTTTGTCCAGGGATTTATAGATGTAAATTAATCTAGTTTGAGGAATGATTATACCCACTTTGAAGACAAAGGACACTGAGGCACATGATGGCTAAATTATTTAGCCAATAAAATTATTCCCAAGACACAAGTGATTACATTGGATTAAGTTAAGAAGCAAAGCACATTGTGTGCCTTTCAATTCCATTCTCAAGGGGTGGGACACATTGCTACTTGCAGTGACCATAGTTGGAGTGTGCATAGAGAGCATTCACTTGTATGTCTGTTTTATCTTCTTCAGTTATGTGCATAACATTCCTCCACTGGGAGGGTATGCAGTACCAATCAGGAGTGCTCTCGATGATCAATGGTATCAGACACATTATATTTTAATTCTCTTTGAGATTCACCAAACAGCTCTCTATGAAGTTTTGTTAGTAATAATTTCTGAGTAGAGAATGATTTAAAAAGTTATTTCTCCTGCAATTTCTTTTTTTTTGGAGGGGGGGGTCACACCGGGCTGCACTCAGGGGTTACTCCTGGCTCTATGCTCAGAAAATCACTCCTACAGGATGGGGCAACCATATGGGATGTCAGGATTCGAACCACTGTCCTTCTGCGTGCAAGACAAACGACCTACCTCCATGCTATCACTCAGGCCCCTCTTATGATTTCTTATGCCATACCTTCTCACAATATTTTTCTAAGTATTTAGTAATGTTTACATGTGTTCATATCTGTCTATGTGAATATATGCACATATGTGTTTATATGCATATAAAACATGCTGGAAGAAAATACTTTCGTTTTTATAAATAACCTTATGAAATTTATGACTTTTGTAATCAATGCTTTTTTAAGATACTAGACTTTAGATAGTTGTTTGGGTTGGTAAAGGTCACCTATTGCAATGATATTTTCTGTCAACAGTGTATAAAAGTGTAATATACCAGGAATTTAACATTGCAATATATTGCAATGAAATAAACTGGCATTTCTTTTTATTTCAAATAACCCTTCGTTAAGCAAAAAGCTATAAATAATTGTTTCTCAAATCCACCTTTCAGTAAATTTGTGTGGTATTGTGTGATATTTTTGAGTCAGGCCTTTACCTTAAATCATTCTTCAGCAAACAGACAGAACAACTTCCCTCATTTTACCCCACCTCTCTTTCTACCTAACTCCTTCACTGGTCTTAGGCCCATTTAGCATTACAGAGATAAGCAGTTATTTTGAATTTCTATTGTTCAAGTGAACTAAGTAAACAATGATATTTCTCAATCTCAAATAGTTTATATGCATTCCAAAAACTAGTTCTTGAACAATTCCCCAAATAGTCGCCATAAATTTACAGTACTGTGTTTTTGTTTGTTTGTTTAGTATTTAGTGTTTTCTAAATTTAAACTATCAGACTTCTAAGAAAACAACTCCAAGGCTCTGTTAGATGGCAAGACTTCTTGGAGAGACAAAATTCCTTGAAAGATGAGGAGATGATACATTTCAAAAAGAAGAACTACCGGGCTGATCTCTGAGAATCATTGCAAAATTCACAGTGAAGCTGGTTGAATTAAATATAGAGTTGTCAGAACTAGATAATATTATTTATTTATTTATTGTATTTATATTTTGAATAAGAGTTGGGCAATTTTTTTTGATATTAGTATGTCCTATGTCGTATTGGGGAATCCTAAATATGGTAACCCTGTTTGGGTGGCACTTTTAGAATAAAGGGGAAATAAGTTACTCAAGAATTGATCTCGAGAGATATCCTGCCAGTGTGAATGTCATTATGCAGTTAATATGGAGTAGAGTAAAATGAAATATGCAGGAAGACTTAAGTGATTGCAATAAAGTAGCAACATAACCATAAAAGTTACAAGGAATAATTATCAGCTGTTTAGGAAAAATGATTTTAATAGCTAAGCTTTATGAAAGAATTGCTTTAAAGAGATGATTCTAAAGTTTCCAGATGGAAGTCAGAATGGAGATGAATCTTAATAATAATAAGGATGTGTGCTTCTGAGTTGTCTAAGTTAGGACCTATTAACACATAGCTAATGTAGTTTCACTGCTCAATGTAGAAGAGAGATAAAAAAAAATGGCAAAAAAAAATTAACCAGATGAAATGGGTAGAAAATAGCAGATACCAGTTTTCTGTAGCTTATAGTGAATGAAAGTTCTCCTGTGTTTCCACTTCTGGAATACAATCACATATAAACAATTTGTGTTGAATTTCAGGAGGTAGAGATGATGCTACTTAGTAGGATGTCATGTAGCTTTGTCCTTGTGAGGTTGTTACAGAGATGTTAAAGAATGGAATACCTTCTGAACCTCTTTCTAAGCATCTAATTTACTTCCTTCTACCTTCTTTCCTCCACTGCCTTCCTCCCTATCCCTATTTCCTTCCTTCCTTTCTTCTTTCCTCTCCTCCCTCCTTCCCTACTTTGCTCCCCTCCGTCCCTCCTGCCCTCTCTCCCTTTTTTCTCCCTCCCTCCCTTTCTTTCCCTCCCTTCCTTCCTTCCTTCCTTCCTTCCTTCCTTCCTTCCTTCCTTCCTTCCTTCTTTCCTTCCTTCCTTCCTTCCTTCCTTCCTTCCTTCCTTCCTTCCTTCCTTCCTTCCTTCCTTCCTTCCTTCCTTCCTTCCTTCCTTCCTTCCTTCCTTCCGTCCTGTGCTGGGGATTGAACCCCAGTTGAATGCTTCCAAAGCAATCACCTTACTGCTGTACTATTATCACACCAGTCCTGCCTACATATTTCTGATTTCTGTCTAGGGGTCTTCTATCTATTCTATACCAATAGTATAAAAAAAATCAGGGGTTTAAACTTCCAAAGGAGGATGTTATTCATTTTGCCATAGGGAAATCATAGGGACTTCATAAGTCCTGTGACCTTTCAACCAAACACAGAAAATTAAGTAGTAGTTGGCCTGGAAGAATAGATTTACAGTGACTAAAGAGGCAGAAAAACTAGGAAGGGGAGTGGGAGGCTTGAATTGAAGGTGAGTCCAGGGAGGAAAGAACTTGGGGGCATGGGCATGGAGCACAGGAGAGAAATAGAAACCTTAAAGGCTTAGACCTTTCAAATTTATGGTGGGAGCTCTAAAAGGATTGAGAGGAGTAACAAATTGGATCTAGGTCACAAAGGGATAAGTGGGGTGGAAAATAAATAGCAGGAAAATCTGATGGGTAGACCCTTTAACAAGATGGTTATAGCCAGAGTTTAGGAGAGGAATAAGACATACAAAGAGGATACTGAGAAGGAAATAAAGTTTTACCTCTTCAAAGAAGGAATTTTAGAGAACTGGGAAGGTTGGCTTTGGGGTCTGTGAGAGGAGCACATAGATTTTTATAGATGATTTGTGATGTCTGGTTTAAGGGACAATATCCGCAGCATTTATTACTTAAAAAAAATTCTTGGGGCCAGAGAGATAGCATGGAAGTAAGATGTTTGCCTTGCATGCAGAAGGATGGTGGTTCAAATTCCAGCATCCCATATGGTCCCCTGAGCCTGTCAGGAGCAATTTCTGAATGTAGAGCCAGGAGTAACCCCTGAGCGCTGCCAGGTGTGACCCAAAAACAAAAACAAAACAAAAAAAATTCTTATTTGGGATAACATTGAAAATGTTGAGTATGTGATAAGAGTATAAATGTTTGTTTGATGGCAGATTCAGTGTTACCACACATTTACCTAAATCTCAACACCCCCCTCCTTCCAGCACTGTCTAGGACCCTTTTCTCTCACATTCATTTCAACACTGAAAGTGAAGGAGAAGTGATAGTGTTATAAGCAAGGAGACAGAGATTAGTTCTTCCTATGAGGGGTGGGCTCAGGAAGACAGATTTTTATCTTGTAAATATAAGTACTTCCAGGAGAGCAAGAATTGAAAAGAATCCATTAGAGATGGCAAGTTGAGTTGGCTCTAAGGTTTCTATGTTCTATTGGGCAAAGAGGAAACTGAGGAATTCTTGTTATTTGGGGTTTTATTTATTCATTTCTTTATGGTCCACACCTGGCAGTGTTAGTCCTGACTCTGCACTCAATACTCACTCCTAGTCATGCTTGTAGGACCCTATGAGGTATCAGGATTGAATCTGGGGTTGACTTTAACAAGGCAAGCACCATACCCACTGTGTTACTGCTCTGACTTGAGATTGGTGGATTCTGTTAACCATCTGTTCTGAGCATGAGGATATAGCAATTCTAAATGCCTCATTTTTTTATTCTTCAGATAGGGGCATAAACTGTTCCTCTACTTGACCAGTAATAATTATTCATATGATAAATCCGCAGTTGTTAGGTTTAGAATAGTGTCACTGCAGAGAACAGGCTAGAAAAAAAAAACACTAGTTATTAGACATCAACCCCTCTGACACTGGCCAACTTTTGAAATTGATACTCATTTGAGAGGGTTCTTGTAAGCACAGGAAAATCTTTTGAGTGATCAAATTTTCTGAAGCAAGATTATCATAGAGGCCTTGAAATTTGTCTTGCCTTTTGTCTGTTTAAAACTGTTTATGTAGACAGTAGTAGTACCTTTAGAGTATGGAAATGAATGTAATCTAATGTAACTAATAAATTTAAAAAATATGAGTTTAGTGGTTTATGATTATTTTTTTGTTGGGGCCACACTGAAGTAGTGTTCAGGAGTACTTAACAGTTCAGAGCCTAAGAGTCTATCTGGCAGTTTAGTAGAGATTAGGGTAAATTTAGAACAGAAGATTGAGCCCAAATCCCCTATAAACACAGCAGGTGCTTGTTACACTTTGTAACACAAGCTAGTTACACTTTCTCTTCATTCCCAGAGAGGTGTCATTTTTGTGAGTTAATTAATTGAGCTTCAGAAAATGAATTGTGGGCTAGAGAGACAGTCCAGTGACTAGGGCATCTGCCTTGCACATGCCTGATGGTTCCCTAAGTCTGCCAGGAGTGACCCTGAGCACAGTCAGGTGTAAGCCCTGAACAGTGCTGTGTGGCCAAAACCAACATTTTTTTGTTTGCTTTTGGGCCACACCTGGTGACACTTGGGGGTTACTCCTGATTTTGCACTCAGAAATCGCTCCTGGCTCAGGGGAGCAAATGAGATGTCGGGGATAGAACCCAGGTCCATCCTGGATCAGCTGTGTGCAAGGCAAACACCTACCACTGTGCTGTTGCTCTGGCCAGAAACAACAAATTTTTAAACTAAAAATAGAAAAAGGGCCACAGAAATAGCACAGTAGGAGGCTTGCCTTTCATTCCGTTGACACAGATTCAATCCCCAGCACCTTATATGAGCTTGCCAAGAATGATCCCTGAGTGCAGAGTCTGGAGTAATTATTGAGCACCACCAGGTTTGGCTCCAAAACTAAAATTAAAAACCAAGATGTAAAAATATGCCTGGCATGAGGGAGATAGCTCAAATGACAAAATATAAAGCCTTGGATGTTTGAGGCTCTAAGTCAGATCCCCCCCCCCACTGTGTGATTCCCCAGAATGACTGGGGGTGGCCCAGATGGTATCAAGCTTGGTGAAGGAAGCCTCTATAAAAAAAAAAAAAAAAAAACTAAGGGACCAGAGAGTTAACATAGTGGTAGGGCATTTACCTTGCATGCAGCTGATCCAGGACTGACAGCGGTTTGAAGCCCTACATCCCATATGGTCCCCCATGCCAGGAGTGATTTCTGAGCACAGAACAAGGAGTAACTCCTGAGTACCTCCGGGTGTGACCCAAAGATACCAAAACAAACAAACAAACAAACAAACAAACAAAAACCAAGCTCCTCAAATCTTGAAGACAGCACTTGTTTTGAGTTCAGATTCTATGGTTTGTCCTGTCTCTTTACTACCTGCAAAAGCACTGGTTCTCCTGTATGTTTTGCTGGTATCTTTGTTAGCAGTTTATCACACTATATTATCTGCCACAATTGAATTAAGAGCAAGACAGGAATCTAAGGCGGGGTGGGAATGTGCAGGTCTGGTTATCAGAAAACAAAGGCAAGCAGGTTTCTTCCACTTTATTTCCATCCTCAGTTTCCCAACCTTGAAAACTGCTAACATTTCCCAAGAAGTAGAGTAAAAAAGAATTTTCCTGTTACAATTCTTTTTAAGATTTTTTCTAAAGGTCAAAAATTCTCTTTGTAATTAGAAACATGCTAATTACTCCCCTATGTGCCCTGTAGTTCAGAATCAACTCCATTATCTCGATAAAAAAAAAATGATATAAATTCAGAAAGCAGTAGAAAGAGGACAGTTCCTAATTAAGCCTGCTCCTCCCCCAAACCTTTGTAAAACACTTTATTGGTTAAGTGCTTTGAACCTGTCAGAAATATTGTGAGGAAAGGAATCTGCAAAGCCCACCTGTCTGGATTGTCCATGGCATCTATTATGCCATCTGTCACTGGAGACTTGAGGTGGAGAAAAGCAAATTTGCAACTGGGGACTCAAAAGTTCAAAAGCAGAAGGTGTAGGCTAGTTCCCACATGCTGATGGGGGCTTGGAATCATTCCCTGTTTCCTACCATTTCCACTGAACTGACATCAGAAATATGTGACTTGATGAAAGATTAAAAATAAATAAATAAATAAATAAATAAATAAATAAATAAATAAATAAATAAATAAATATAAGTTTTGCATTGGCCTGGTTTCTAAGCGGTGGAAGGGTCCAATAATTTAAATCAATGAGTTGAGGGTCTGAGATTTCTGAATTGCCAACTGACCCTCTTCCTCCAGTTCCTCAGGGAGGAAATGAGGTCATTGGATGAGGCTGGCAGGTGTCCCCAGGGAATGGGTGAACCCTTCGGTCTGCCACGGGGATGCATGAGTGAAGGTGCAATTAGGCACAGAGCTGGCTCCATGCAGGGGCTCCAGGTCCATAATACATTCCTGTGCTAATGTGACTTGATGTAGATGGAGTGAAGGCCCATCAGGTGTGAAAAGCCCTGCTGCTCCTGGCTTGGAGCGGCCTCCAGACGGTGATTTGGCGACGTCAATCTAGTCATGCTTGATTTGGACACTTAACGCGGTAGAGCAGGATTTCTCTACCCCCGATCAACTTCTCAATTAGCAAGCTGCCTTGTGTAACGGCCTTGTTTTGCAGTCCCTCAGGGCTGCTTCAGGGGTCATTAGGGTGAGAAAACTTGAACACAGACTCTAGCTGGAGCAGAGAAGGGAAGGGAGTCGCAGAGCTTGCCTAGGTACCAACAACCGTTTGTCAAGTTGTTTGCTTTCATGGAATTGATTCTTGGCACATTAAGAAGCTTAAGGTTCCAGTATCTTCTTTAAACTCTCCTTATCACTTTGCAGCTGGCTTTTTTTTTTTTTTTTTTTTTTTGGACAGGTTGAGAGCAAAAAGAGATGACTAGTAGGTTAGTACATGATTTATGCGTGCGGATGCCGCACAGAGAGATGTGCGCCCACAGTCAAGTATCTTTGATCTTCCCAATTCAGGGCCTCTGTGTGCAAGTACCAGTTGCCAAAAGATCCCAGTTTTTCTCTTTTGCTGTTTTCACTATGTCTAAATTAAAAATCTTGGTTTTAAAAACCAATAAATTTCTACATGTTCTGTCTACTACCCACAGACTTTGCTTAATGATGATTTAAAGGAGTTGGTGTGTGACTGGCTATTTTGATCAACATTTTTATTTAGATGGATAATATCTATTAAGATGAGTTTATGTCAGAGGCATTTATGGCTAGAAGTGAAGCATATTTAATAAATATGGTTTCCTTTTCCCATGATTTGGCTATAGGGCTTGTTTTCAATTAATTTTAAACAGTTTTTCATAAAATGTACCTGGAGAGGAAAGCACATAAAAACAGATGAAGTATTTAGAAAACCACACTAATTACTTAGAAAACATTTCTACTTAGTATCATTACAAGCTTCATACTTATAATTTCTTATTTTAAGGACCTAGTTTCATATCCATTTACTATTATCACAGTTGAAATCTGAAAGGGTCTAAAAATATTTTAGCAAGTTCTTTCTTACTGTAATATCCTTACTGCAAATTATTCTTGCACATATTCTATGAATATATATCTGTTTTTTCCCTGAGCAGTTGCCTAGATTACTTACAAAATATTTAGTTTATTGACATTAAGTAGAGCTTTATATAATTAATAATATATATATATATATATATGGTTCTAGAGACAATTGAGCTCAGTATACTTTGTAAATTGGAAGTTGTATTTATATAAATGCCACACATCCCAAAACACACTTGATTTATGAAGGATTCGACATCTAGTTTTAGAAGTGTTTATGGAATAGTTAAAATTCTGGACACTGTGGCATAGCAATTTCTAAGAAGTACTTCAAATAATAAGTCCTAAAGGTGACACAACAAAGAAAATACCTCGGCAGCTCCATCTTTTTTTAAAGAAAACATATGCATACAAAACCAAATCTTCCAGTAAAGCCAATGCTGTAGATGCATTTTTTAAAATGAAAATGCATTAAATTCAGAAAATACCATATATGTTAAAGAATATTTTATATATATTTAAAATATACTGGGCTGTTATAGTTTTCATATGATTATAATACACAAAAGTCCAAATTTAATATTTATCCCATACAACGCTCTGTTTAGTATTGTGTCAAAGTCTTACAATTGAAGGTATCACACTTGGATAAATTAATACTAGAAAATTATCCCTTTTTCTTTCACAAAACTATTTTCTGAGTCTTCTACAATTTTATTTTTATACTAAAAATAAACTGTTAGTATCACTTAAAAATATCTCTCTTTATTATTGATTCTATTTAGGTAATTCTCAGTTCTATATAAAGGCAATAAAACACCTTGTAAAGAGTTGCTATACTAAAATTTTAATTTGAATAAACACACATTTAGGAAAAAAGTCGTGTATCCATGCTTTGGATAGGGTTGTTAACAGATTATTATAAATTTGGCCTTATATCTAAAATCATGTCCTTCAAGCTTTTACCAAATCATTTAGTTATCTTCATTGATAAGGAAGCACTTAAGAAAATTTAAATAATATAAAAATCTATAGAGTTTTTAATTCAGTTTCCCCATTGAGATTTAAGAAAAAGTAATATACAGGGATAAAGTTTGAAACCTAAATTTTATCTTGTCTTTGCCTATTTCTAGAGTTGTCTATTGTTTAATTTTCTATCCCACTCAGGATTCTTTTGATAAAAAAGAGAACTGCTAATCATTAATTGTTAGAGTGAGTCCCCAAGTCTCCAGGAAGCAGAGTCCTAAATAAAGTGGGATCTAAGAATAGCCTTGCTATTACCCAGACATGGTTTTTAAGATAATATTGAGATTATTTCCCTTTTAAAATTTCATTTTTTTTGAACATCCAGTTGTGTTCAGTGTTTACTCCTTTCCCTGCACTCAGGAATCATATTTGGTTGGACCCAGGGACCAATTGAGGAGTTGGGGATCAATTCTGGTCAGCAGCCTGCAAGGACAGCACTTTATTAGCTGTACTATTTTTCCAACCCTAGGGGTATTTTATTAAAGAATTTAAGAATACTTATTTAATATACTCTTAAAGATAAGGTACTCTTTATTACATTACCTTTATAGAAAATACTTTTAAAAAACAGAACAAGATATGGTTTATGAATCTTGATGATCACTTATGGTGATTATTATGGTGATCATTAATGATTATCTGATAATTATGGTTGGATTTCAGAGAAAGGGGATCCTCTGTAACATTTATAAATGCCCTTGGTTAAAAATCAGAACGTATACAAATGATAACACTTTCTTATACCTCTTTTCTTTGGCAACTTTAACTGAAAAAAAAAAAGAAATATATATATATATATATATATATATATATATATATATAATTTCTTTGTTTTTTTCTTTAAATAAATAAGTTAAAGGCTTAATGCAATTTGAAACTAAATGTCAGGTAATAATTCTTCATATAGGTTGACACTGTTCCTCGTCAGAGCATATTTTTCTCTGAAATGAGTCATAATTAATCTTAGAAGAAATATCTGTCTGAAATGTTACTGGCTAGCTGTATGTGAATAAATAAATGTCTTACCTATTCTAGGTAAGTGATTTGTTTACTTTTTCGAAGTAATCTGGCAATTGCTGTCACTAAGTCATAATCTTTGGGTATGAGAGGTACACTTTACATCAGAACAAACGAGTTCTGCTTTGCAGCTTCCCTTACGTTGTCACTGTGCAGTCACTATTTTCCAGCGAAGCTTTAGTGCATCTTGGTTAGTGTCGGAATGAATGAGTGGCATTGGGAAATATGGTGAAATTGACATGTGAAACTATTCAGTGACATATTTCAAAGCTATCAAAATAAGGCCTTTTCTGTAATTAGTTCATATAATGCAATGCAAAATGACCCTCCCCACCTTTCTAACAGTGCTTCCCCCTCCCCCACCTTTATTTTCCTTGTCTGCCAAAACGTTTTAGTGCTTCAATTTCAGTAATTTTGAGATGGGTAGAGATATTATTTTCAAATGAAGATACCTTGCTTTCTTGTTCACCTTTTTATATAGTGCATTCAGAGAAAAACTATAATACAGAAAGATAAAAGAAGATAATTGTGATCCTCTAAGAAGTCTAGAAAAATATCTAAAGACTTCAATGTTGATTTTTTTAACAAACTATCACATAAAAAGTTTTATCCTAAAAGATGTAATTTTAAGTAGTATTATATGATATTAAGTTAAATGGTTTTTAGAAACTCATGCTAGATCAGTCACTTAAAATAGTTTAATGTTTTCTATTGTGAAGTTGTCTATAATATATACTAATTAACATGTATATACTGTGGCTAAAAACAGTGCATAATTAATTTTGATCTACAAACAACTCCTTGTGTCCTGTCAAAGGAGGCATGTATAGTAACTGAATTTTCCACAACATGTATGAAACATTTATAGATTTTATGTTTATATAATTGTGACTGGTCCTCTCCACTAAAAAATTTAACTTAAGATCAAAGTATGAATGCTATAATGGTTAGATTTACTGCATTGCTATCATTAAAGGCAAATCTATCTCTAGATTTTGTTCATTTATGTACATTCATTTTACTGTTTCTCTTTTCTACTTCTGATTATTTTAGCTCTTTCCATAACTGTGTCTAGGAATTTTAAAAATCTTGCTTTAAAAATATCACAACAATAAATAGCATGCTTGACACATTTGTTTTAGCTACAGAAGATTCTTTTGAGGTCTAAGATTTTATGTTTCTGCAAAATGTTGTTACAATTGCCATATTTGCCCAGTATTATTCTCATCAAATGTTGAAAAAAAATATTCAATTTGACTTTTCTCTGAATCACTTCTCCCAGTAGAGTTCTATGCTAAACATAAAAAGCAGAAACACCTGTTCATAGGCTTTGGAAATAAGTATGATGAGAAATTGATAGTCATTTATTAAAAATGAAACTATAATACTTAAACATTTTGAAACTTTACATTGAGTCATATGTGAAAAGAGAGAAATAATTAAAAATAACTGACTCACTACAGGGTCAGAGTGATAGTACAGTAGGTAGAGCATTTGCCTTGTATGTGACTGACCTGGATTCGATACTTGGCATCTCATATGGTCCTCTGAGCCTGACAGGAGTGATTTCTGAGTGCAGAGCCAGGAATAACCCTGAACACTTTTTGGGCATGGCTCTAAAACAAAATAAAATTTAAAATTTACTTGCTATGCTGTTAGGCCAGCAACTGAGAGATTTTGTCCTGGGAAGCTTCTTCTGCCCTAATTTATCCAGACTAAAACAGAGGAGTGTTAAAGAATAAAGAAAAAAAAAAAGATCAGATCTAGATACTAATGGTCAGGCTGGCATAGCAAATCTTACAACAAACCTAAAAAATATTTTGGTTGGTGGTTAAAATAGGGTGTTTCCTACCTTTCCTGGAGAAGTTAGAATAATGGAAGGCTTATAGCCCTCCCCTTACAACTTGATTTTCTTTAGGTTATTCTGTTGATGTCTCTATGAAACAGAAACTAATGAGTTTACTTGCAGCAATAGTGAATGATTCTAAGACTGAAAAATAATATGTAGGATATTATCATTTATTTTAGATTAAGGATGTGCTACATATATCCACAATGTAAACACACATTCTTTCAAGTTTGAAGTTAGAATAAAATATTTATGGCATTTACCTTTTTTTTTCTAAATATAGCCACAGAATACTGAGACATTTCAAAACTGAATTTCAATTAGAAAAGTCTAGTTCTCCATTTGTTTAAGTATTAAAAGCCTTGCATAATAGGGATTTAGGAAAGTTGAAGCTAAAGATCACACCAGTAAACAGAAATATACTCAAAGTCACATTTTAACTTTTTCGGCAGCCCCATATTAAAGGGACTTCCTTAAAAGTTGAAATTTGTGTTAAATCCATGCTCTTTGGAACCAAATAGGCCTAGACTTTTGATATATAACCAAATAACTATAAGTTATCTTTCACTGTATAATCTGCATTTTTAAAATGATCTACCAAAGCATTTGCTTTTTTATACGGAGATTTGCAATCTGGTCACACATCTTTCCATATAGTAAAGCTGCCTGGGAAATGGTCTCTAGCTCCTTGTAGATAGGAGATATCATATCCAGTGAGTCGGGTGGGCAGTTGGGCTTCTAAGTGACAAGTGACAGTGAAGAAACAGGTCTGAGTTTATGTTACCAAAGATTTTACTGGTACATCTTTCAGTATTTTTCTGGTATATTTTCCAGAAAGTCTAAGTTTAGTCACCTATTTTGAGTTCAACTCCCCAAATCAGGATGGATCCTGTGATTGATTAGGGCAGGAATACCAAAGTCCTTCTTGATATTTGACTTGGTGCTTTTGCAATGACAAGTACCTACCTGGTCAAGTCAGGTTGTGTGACTCTTTGTTTAAATTGACATGGATTTGAATATTCAGCAAATTCACCTGACCCCTGGGTTGGGTTTGAGCACCCAACTTCAGTCCACCTCAGGACACTGTGTATTATTGAGAGGACAGTAATCATTGTGCCTGTCAGTAGACTATAGTAGCACTGGGGAAAGGGACAACATTTGAAGATAGTCTGCAAATCCTGCTGGATGGAATTTGGGAGCTCCAGATATTCAGGTTCACTGGTTCATCCCCATGTCTGTGTCTTATCTCTCACATAACCATGTATATGATTTATATTCAGAGTTCATAAAACATTCCTTAAACCCTGATCTTGACTCTCGCAAAGCTTTTGTTTCCCATAGGCCATACCCTCCATGTACTTTTTCATTAAGCCCTGGTTGAGAGACCCCTTGTAGCTACTACTACTTCCCTGCTTCAGCAATATAATCTGTCATTGAAGCTCTGTTTTTTCCTGTCACTGCAGGGCTTGCCTCCCTGTGACATATTCTCTACTGCCAAGTATCTCTATACCTTCCCCTATGTATTTTCCTTCTTACTAGCTCCTTGGCTATGCAATCCCTGTATCCTGTATATATGCTCCACTTTTCTTTATGATGCTCTCATTGTAGCACAACTTCCTGAAATTTTAGATAGCAAATTATATGTTTTAATGTGGCAAAAATGGATTGTTGTACATGAACAATTTTTACTGGAACTTCTACTTAATTTTTCTAAATGTCCTTTACTTTTTATTTTGGTGTGCTGTCTAGCTTAGAAGAGTGTCTGTGTGAATAGTCTCAATATACAGAATTACAGTGTAATTCTGAATGAAAAAATTATACTGAAAAATAGAATGTAAGCATTATACTCTAGAGAGAATATAGATATAAAATATGCATAGACATTTATTTACTAAGTGATTTTTGTGTTTTCATTTGGCTTGGTCTGTCCTTCAGAAATGTCACAGGAAATAGGACATGGCTCAGTAATTGGGATATATACCTTTCATGCACAAGGCCCCAGGTTCTATCCCCAGCCCTATCTCTGGTGGCTTCAGTATCTCTGGGCTTCAAGCAGTGTCACAGTCAGGGCTAGGTATTGAACCATCTGGCCCATTTAATTGAATGTTGCTAAGAATGGTCCATAGACCCACTGGCAGTATTTAAGAACCCCTGCCCTGCCTCCAAATCACAAGAGTTGAACCTGAAA